>NW_024366703.1:7331195-7363884 GCF_014805655.1 Passer montanus
GCAGCAGGCAGCAACCTGCAGGCGGCCGAGGACTGGTACCGCGCCCGCTGCGCCCGCCTGCACGAGCGGGCGGCCCGCAGCCAGGAGGCCGTGCGCGCCAGCCGCCGCGAGGCCGGCGAGTGCCGCCGCCAGCTCCAGGCGCGCCTGGTGGAGATGGAGAGCCTGCGCGGCGCTCACCAGTCCCTGGAGAGGCAGCTGCAGGAGCTGGAGGAGCGGCACAACGCCGAGGCCGCCGGCCTGCAGGTGAGCCGGGCGGCGCCGGGAACCGTCAGCGTGCCCTCCCCTGGCACCGGGCAGCGCCGGGCACTGGGCGGCACCGAGCATCCTCCTCCCGCGCCATCCGCACCATGTCGGCACATCCATCCCAGCGGCCACCCCCTGTAATGTGTAGCACCGGGAATCTCATCCCACGCACGCACCCGGCGCGGTGCCGTACCGGTGCCTGCGTCCCCGCACGCTCCCTGCCCTGGTCCTGCAGCGCTGAGCATCGTCGCGGCCTGCGAGATGCTGCAGCGCAGCTGTGTCCCCTGCAGCAGCCCCTCCCGCAGTTCTGTGCAGTGCTGGACCCCCCGGCCCCAAGCAGTGCCCCACATCGCTGAGCACCATCGCCTGCACTGTCCCCATCAGTGCCACGCCACACGAACACCCCCAGCACAGAACGGCACCCACCCCCCTTGCCTTGTGCAGCACCACCCATGCAGGCAGTGCAGCACCACCCATGCAGGCAGTGCCCCTGCAGCGCTGCGCAGCGCCAGGCATCCCTGCAGCCTTCCCACCACCCAGCACTGTGCCTCTCTGCCCTGCACGCAGATCCTGCCCCACCACGGCATTGCCTGTTGCCTTCACCCTTTATGCAGAGGCAAAACTGCACAGGGCAGATTTTGGGGAAGCAGGCTGGCACACCCCTCCCAAAGCTCCCTTCCCGCAGGGGACATCCTGCACACGGTAGTGCTGTTTGGGGAATCGATCCATCCCGGCCCTGTCCCTTAAGGATCAGGTCCAAAATTGCCTACACATCGTTGTGGGCAATTCCTCGAAGCTGTCTGCCCAGGCTTGGCCCTTTGCCCTGTGGGCTAGCTCTTGGCACCTGCACTGCAGAAATTGGAGCTCTGCAAAGATTAAGTCTGGACTGGCAGACAGATCCCAGCATTTTTTATGTCTGTGGAAAGACTCATGTGAGGCAGACACTGAGTGCTCCATATCTCTTGTTCCATTAGTGCAGTATTGCCACATTTTCTTGCTACAGGGAAATGTTCATGATTTATAATAAAATGAATCATGAGATTGTTCTATTATATGGCTGTTAAATGATCTGTGGTTTCTAAATCAAGCCATTTCCTTCTAAATACTGAAACAACTGCTTTAATCATACGTGAAGGACCCAAGTAATGCCTCGTCATTTCCAAGGCCAAATTTTGCCAGGCGCTCTAGAATTCGTGACTTTGTTCCAAGCTGCTTGCAAGCTTCCTGAATAATTGAGGTGGTCAACAATTTTTGTGGAAATAGGCAATTAAAATATTATCCATAATTAAAACATTATACACAGTAATCTTCTTAAATACTCTTTATGCCATTTGAAAGAGGGGTCCTGGGAGCAACCTATCAATTGGAGAAAAAAAAAATTAAACAACTGGATTAAACAGCACCATAATTGAAATTGCTTTAGTGACAGCATAGCAGTGCTTTTTTATATATGACCCTCAGGATCTACTTTATGTGTAGCAATACTTAAAAGTCCATTGAGCAATGTGTATGGGTATCAGCTAAGTAATTTCCTTGGCTGCAAACAGTGGACAAGGTTGGAAGTGTGTCTTAAAAGAGAATATTCCTATTGTCTGAGCTTTCAAAATGATCCTGCTAAAGCAGAGGCATGTCTATAATTGTGGGCTGCCCAGTCAAATCTGAACCAACCTGCAAGAGCTTTTTGTTAGGGGACAGGTTTGCAGTAGTGTGAGGAAGGGACTTTTATTCTACCAGCTGGCAGAGCTGGGTTGTGGAAGAGAGATGCAGATCAGGAACAAGGACAATCAGTTTTGAAAGAGCTTTTTGTTCATGTGGACTACAGGCAGAGGGAAGAGGACTGGAGGCACAAAGAGTCACAGCAGCAAGAGTGGAGCTGTCCCAGGGTGGGGATGAGCTCAAGTCATTCCTTCCTGCCCTGGCTGGGTGCAGCGGCAGTCTGTCTGCACTGGAGCAGAGGCTTTAACCCCTACAGCAGCAGCAGCCATGTCCTGCAGCTTCTCAGTCAATGCCCCAATGATCTCCTCAGAGGCACAGCTTCTTGCAGATCTTTTGCTGTGAAAATGGTCAGGGCACACAGGGCAAGGCAGAGACCACAAGGATGGCTCCTGAGTATCCTGCAAGGCTGGCTGTGCCCAGCTAATCCGACTGTGACGAGCTCTGTGCTGCATTCAGGATGAGCTGCTGCTCTGAGGGGCTCTGCTCAAACGGAGCCCACTGCATCAGTGTGAGCACAGCTCCCTGCTCCGTGGGCAGCTCCACCTGCTTTGATTGCCTCTGCACTGTTCACGAGGAAGGTTAGACAGGAGAGGAAGTGGGGACATGATAGGAGTGGGAAGGGGTCAAGATGAAGATGATGTGGCAGGACAGAGATCGTTTGCTGGAACAGAGGATCTGGAAGTAATTGCAAAGTCCTGACTCTGGGAGGGGATGCAGGAGAGTGGAGGTGGGCAGTGGCCACTGCAGGGCTCTGTAGGCAGGGCTACATCGTGGCTTAAGTGCAAACTGCTGACTCATTCCTGTTCCAAATCACGCTCCTCTGGTGGCACAATGGGGCAGCTGGCAGCGGGAAACCTGACTGGGAAGAGCCTTATGGGAGCAGGTTTCACTGCTTTCAAGCTGCTACTTAGATACCTAGATGCAGGTGGGAAAAATACAGACTGCTTGTTTTCTGAGAAAAAAAATAGAAGAAAATATCAAAGTCTCCTTTGTTAGCAGGAATTCTGGCCTTGGAGTCCTCCACATCACAGGTAAAACTGGTTATAAGGGACAAAAGGCAGCAAAGCTGACAGGAAGGATGCTAGAAGGACATTGTCCAGCTGAGCACCCTGGCGCTTGCAGGGCAGGCCCTGTCTCTGTAATCTCCCCAAATCCCTGCATTGAGAATCCCCCACTTTGAGGCTCTGAGGCATTTTCCCAGGAAGGTGACAGACTTCCCCACCTGGAGGGGACCCCTGGCAGCAGCACCTCTCCTTCCACCTCCTGGAAGCATGTCCCAACCCATCTTAAGCCCTGCAGATGCAGACTGCAGCTTTTCTTCTCAGCTGCTGCAGTGCAGGGTGCTTTCACTTGTCTGGTTGAGCCACTGCCTCTACTTTGAAGACATTTAAGCCCAAGACTTCCCTCTGTAGCAGCCTGCCTTGTCCCCCCACAGGACTGAGGGGTCCCACCACCATGCACTATTTGCCCATCTCACAGACCCCACTGCAGATGGGAAACTACATGAATCCATCAATGGCTAAAGCCTCCCCCACTGCACACTCTCACAAGCCAGGCCTGGTGCTCTGCCTGCTTCTCCATCCCTGCTGGCATGAGATTTCATGGTCCCAAGCCCCTGGTGGGATGTGCCACCATGGACCAATTGTCCATTGCAACTTCCCTGTCTCTACAAAGGGCAGAGCAGAGTGGGACTGTGGGATAAGTCCCTGCTCCAAAACACAGGGCTGAGCACCCTTGCATTTGCAGGACACCATTGGACAGCTGGAGGATGACCTGCGGAACACCAAAAATGAGATGGCTCGGCACCTGAGGGAGTACCAAGACCTGCTCAATGTCAAGATGGCCCTTGATATTGAGATAGCTGCCTACAGGTAAGGCTGCTCTATTCCTGCTCTACCAGGACACTTCCCAAGCCAAATCCCCTGACCCCACTAGGCTGTGGTATTTTCAAGGGCCCAGAAAATACTTGGGTACACACTCCAGGAGCACTTCAAGCATGTTGTTCATCTCCCCCACCTGGATCTGCCATACTCCTGCCTGGGAGCAGCCATGGCTCCATGTCCTGCCTTGATCTAGCAGCTGTGAACCACTTCCCTCAGCCATCCCAGAAGCAGTATTTTTTAATGGGGACAGTTGGGGTTGGAAAATTGTTTCTCTTGCAAAGTTAAAAGTAGATGCAAAAGACTGTGCTTCGGGTATTTATTTTCCTGTTGTTTCTGGAGAGGAAAGAAGGGAGAAAGTTGCTCTCATGTACCCCATATTGCAAGTGTTCCAGAAATGGTTGACCAAAATATGATTTTGACTCAGTTTCATGGTGCAGTGTGAACTGTGTGTGGCTTGGACTTGTCTGCAGGGCACAACATGCTCTCAAGTTTTGCAGATGTTTCACATCTCCATACTAACCTCTTCCCTTGTGCTGTGCTTGCAGGAAGCTGCTGGAGGGAGAGGAGACCCTCTTCAACATGGGAAGTGGCGGCCTTCCATCTCTCAATTCCCTCCCCAGCCCCACTTATTCCTTCCAGCCAAGGAGCTTTAGTTCCTCTACTCTGTCCTTCAAAGAGGAGGAGCAAGGAGAGGTTATTAAAGTGACCTCTAAAATATCATCCAGCAGGGCTGAGGTGATTGAGGGGACCATAACCTCTGTCAAGAAAAGAGGGAGGTTAAACCTGCATGGAGGAATCCTTGCCAATGCAAAGATGTAACCATCAGGACCCTGTTCACAAGCATTTGAGGGGGAACAGTCTCCACTCGGCCTTGAAATTGCTCCTCTGGGCACAAAGCTGCACTGGGCTCGCAGGAAGCCTCCCTTAAAAACACAAACCCCCTCGGGGACACCAACCAGGGATGGCTTCCTTGCGGGTCCTGCCACACAGAGGCCGAGCTTGGCACATTGCTCCCTTTTAAATGGGGTGGGGGCACACAGGACAGGTAGCTAGAGATGCATGTTGGTCATTGTGGTGGTGGCACATGGACTCGTAACACGCTCCCTCTCCTCCTGCGGCGGGCGAGGGGCAGCCGGCTGGGAAGGCTGCTGAGCCAGCTCTCCCAGGAGGGGAGGGAAACAACTCAACATGTTTACTGTAACTAGTTTCATCAATTATCCAAATCCATGTACAGCTAAACTTCCCACTCCTCAAAATGTAGCCATCCCCTAGAAGCACAGAAATAGCCATACTGGACTGTAACTGCACCTGACATCTGATCTCAGCCACGTATGTTTTGAACTATAAGGAATGTTACTTTTTCTTTGTACTGACAGATCTTGTTTTCTGACAGCACTAGTCAAGCCAGGCACATGCAGCAGGCACAGGGCAGGGAACTGCTACACTGGAGGTGAAGGCACCACTATGCTAAATACGAGGCTCTGAGGGCTCCTTGTTAGGCTGCACAGTCTTCACATGAAAACCCTGCGTGCCTATTAGCATCGTGCCCTAGCCAGCACTGGGAAGCTGCAGGACTCCTGAACACCAGCCCGCAAAGCATCCTTGTCTCCGCTCCAACTGTTCCAATGTGTGCCAAATTTGATATAGGATTTAACAACCATAGGTTTCCTTCAATGCCTTAAATTGCCAGCGATCGCTTTTGCAAGAGCCGGAGACGCCGCGCGTGGTGTGTCAGTGCCCCGGCAGGGTTATCAGCACCAGACCTCGCTGCCCTTGCGGTGCTGCCAGAGTAGTTCCTGGAACCAGCAAATTGTTTGCTCGCACTCTTTCCTCTTCTATTGTAAGGCACAAGTTAATAATTAAAAAAAGAAATAGTTGTGTGGATCAAACTGAGCTGTTTTGTCGTCTTTGCTGCTGCGTCATCTTGGGAACGCACGTCGGTGTCTGGCCCCCGGCTGGTCCAGTGCCCAGCAGCCCCTCTGGGCCCCTGCAAAGAACTTGGGGTTGGGGTGCAGCTGCCAGCCCCTCCTGCTGGGGATGCAAGGTAAGGCTGGACCCACCGATGGCAGTGGGGCACGTCTGGGGCTCACCCCAGGCGCCTGTCACGGTGGAAGAGTTCATGGCCAGCTGGCTGAGGGATCAAGGTCTGCCACGGCCAAGTGCACCCTCATTTGCTCAGAAAATGAACTCTGAGGCTGTGATTTGCATCACACCCCTGACAGTTCAGTCCCAAGGTACCTGTGATTTCCTCTGCACACTGCCTGTGTGCTCGGGGGTTAGAAACAGCCTTGTGCTTTGCCTGTGCACAACTGAAGATAAAGTGAATTACACAAGAGCAGATGAAGAGCAGAGGGTGCACCCACCTCCCAAGTAAACCCAGTAGTTACAAGTGCTGTGACCGGAAGTAGTTTATATTTGGAAAATGCACACATTCTGCTTGACTTGTGCCTGTAGAGAGAAAAAGCAGCTTCCTGCTGGGTGGCCCTGTTGTGCTTTGTTGCACCATGTCGTGGCAATCTGCCCCAGAGCCCCAGGGACAGAGTGTGAAAGTCACAGGCTTCTCCATCAGAGCTGCAGGCCAGGACTACCATGGCTACACCTTGATCCTGTCACACTGGTAACCTCGGGGACCATGGACAGGCTGCTCACTGTGGGGTGACAGCCCCAGGCAGGGCAGCCCTGCAGGTGGGTGAAGCAAGGGGAGGGGCCCCAGGCATGGCTGGAGCAGTGCAGCTGACCAGCAGCCCGGGTGAATCAAGGGGCATTTTCCAGAGGCAGGGGAGGGGCCCCAGGCATGGCTGGAGCAGTGCAGCTGACCAGCAGCCCCCAGCAGAACAGCACAGAGCAACTTGGGGTGCCCAGGCAGAGCTTGGGGGAGCCAGCATTTGCAGAGTTAAGTGCAAGGCACTGGTACACAAAACAAGATCAAGAAATGTCCAAATATCTCCTGGCTGGGCTGTCAGTTAGGAAATGCAAACACACAGTATTTCTCCCAGTCCATAGGGAGAACAAAAAGCAGATGTGACTGTGCAGCTAATTAAATGTACTCTGAATCTCAAACGCTCCCCAGCACTGCTGCTTTCTGTCCCTTGAGCGTAAGCAGCCTGACCTGTCCTTTGTTCCCAGCACAATCCTCAGTCAGAATTCCTGCTTGCTCAGCTAACTGGATGCTAATAATGAAGCTGGAAATTTTACTTTGGTGATATCAGTGTGAAGGAGCTGCAGTGGTGGAGCAGGATGGAGGAGCTGTGGGAAGGACAAGAAACTATTTTGGAAAATGGCTGCAGTGCGAGGGGCAGCCCAGAGATTCCCTGCATTTCTGGAGCTCTGCAGCAGTTTGATGCTGTCTCATGGTGTTAAACTCCAGAGGTGACAGAGGGAGGCCCATATCTACACTTTTCTTTCCTTTATGAGAAGAAAAATGACAGCAAAGTGGGGCAGGCCTGGCTGAATATGCTGCCAGTGCTGACCTCTGACTATCACCACCCAGGCCTCCTTTTCCAGTGCTATCTTCCTCAGAGTGCCTCCTTTTACCTGCCTGCTTATATGCACCAGAAGGCTTCTACAGTGAATCCATAAGCTGGAATAGGACAATAAATCCTCCTTTGTGGTCCCAGCTTTCTTACTGGGTCAAACACCCAGGCTGCCAGAGGGAAGGAGTGAGTCACACTGCAGATGTTGAAAGATTTATACCTCTATAAAACCTCTTGGATAAAAGGCAGCTGTGGACACGGGCAGCACCATCAGCTCAGGAAGCAGCAGAGCACAGCTATTTCTCCATGATACTGCCTTTCCTTCACCTTTATGCTGGGGAGAGCTTGAGCTTCCACACAGACAAATTCCCACCACTGGCCTGGCTGTTTGTTTTTTCCCCTGGATGTAGATGCTGGCCCATGCAGTGGAGATGTAGAGCTCCTTGAAAACAGACAAAGCTGCTGCACGCAGAGAAGTTTTGCTAATGACATTTATCTAGATGCTGCAATTCATTAAAAAGTAAGCCAAAGAAAAAGAAAAATATACCCACAAACCCCAATTCTCCTTTGGCAGGAATGCAAACATCTTTTCCAGAGTGGGGAAGAATGCTGTCATTCAGCAAGAAGGAATCAATAAGCAATTCAGAGCAGAGTCTCTTCCGGCACCTTTGGCTGGGTCCAGCCAACTCTCCCTTTGCCAGCTCTTGGCTCAGACACCTCTTTAAGGAATAAAGAGCTTCTTCCTGCAGTGAGTGACCCACACAGAGCCCTAACACAGCAGCCAAACAGATGTTTCTGAATGATCAAATGTCCCCGTCACTGGGGTTTGACACTTGGAAGCAGAGTTTATGCCAAAATAGCACAAGCAGTGCCAGCTCATTCGTGCAAGACTTCAGAGGCCTGTGGGAATCAGGATCACTTGGCAAATGCAGCACAACGTGCAAGCAGGGCACAGCTTGGGGTGGGGTGGGAGTATTTTCATTGACCCTGGTCTGTTCCAGCGCTTCCAGCTGAGCCAAAGGGCTGCAGAGCTGGGGGGAAAGCACTCCTCCAGATTGTGCAGGGGTCTTCATCCAAAACCCAGCTCAACCAGAGATGAGCCTGCAACTCTGCGATAAGTAATTACATCCTTGTTAAAGCAGACATTGTGCTGACCAGAACTGACATAAAGCATAACATGAAGAAGGAACAGTGTCCATGTTAAACATCTGCTTAGACAGCAGGGAAATACCCAGGAAATGCCAGAGTGCAATTCCAGAGCCCCAGGTACATATTCACTTGCTGATGGCAGCAAAGCTCTTGAGGTGCTTTATCAGGTGATGTTCTGAGGTGTTGTTCTGAAACAACAGAGGCCCAAAGTCCATTCCTACCACAGTAGGGTCACTCTGCTCCTTTGCCTTTGGATTGAGAGGCAGCTGCTGCCTGCCTGCATGCCAGGAGCACAAGGAGAAACAAGTTCTTGGCTCTCCAGTGTCCAGAGCAGCCTTGTAAATGCTTTGACAGACACATAGTCATCCCCTGAGATGATGCACATGCAGACCCAAGTGTGGTCTGTAAGAAAAAGCTGTTTGGAGATGCCATTTGGAAAAGATGAGATCAGATTGAAAAACATGGTTTGCACTGAGGCTCAGAACATCATTAAGTTTAAGCAAATTTTCAATGGAATTGCAAATAAAGAAGCAACCCCCCCTCCCCAAAAAAAAAAGCCCTAAGCCTCAGATATGACACCTCATTAGCAAATTCCTAGTCTACCAATGAGACCTGAGAGATGTATGAATAAGAATGCCTGAAGCAAGTCAAAATGATTCAGCAAGCCAAAACATTAAGGCTGGATTCTTAAGGAAGCAAGGATTACAGGATTATACTGTGACTCCATGTCCTCTTTACCCCCTACATCCTCCCCTGATCATTTCTTATGCTCATCAGCTTAACCTCAGCCACATTTGAGAGCCCTGGAAGTCTCAAAGACACCAAACCCCTCTCAGTTTCAGGCTCTCAGGCAGGCAGGTGACACATCCTCGTGGACTGAGAAGCTGAGCTTCCCCTACTGGACACCAGAAAATCCATTCAGGGGACAGAGGTTATGGATGCCTCAACACCAGGGGCTCCAAAGTAGCTCTCACAGGAACACACAATTCTTCTCAATCTTTGCAAAGTGTCCACCACCCACTTTTTTACTGCTAATGTTTCCTTTGGAAGAAAACAGACATTTTAAGCTTCCATTTCCAAACAGACTATTTTACCACACAATTAGAAAACGCAAGTTCTCTTTTCCACTTCACTTTGGGAAACATTTCTTTTGCAGACCACTGCTGTATTTGACACAAATCCACTGTTTAACATTAAATCCCAATAAAGAAGGTGACACAGCTCCAGCAATTCTGCAGTTGCAGGGCAGCCAATCAATATTGCATTTCACCTCAGATATGATTACCATTTCTCTCTCAAAAAAAATTAAATTCAACCTGTCCAGTGATTAAAGCTGTATCTATGGCAACATTCTGAAACCTCAGTCAATGAAAATATCCTTTGGCTCATTCAATAAGGTCTTTTAAAGATGATGTGGTAAAATTCCATTTGTGGCCACCTTGCTTCTCTTTCTACTGAACTAATTAGTGTTACAGAAGAACCACAAGGTAGAAAAACGAAATAAAAAGCAGAAGTGAAGAGAATGCACCATTTGCAACACTTCTCCATCTCTCAGATGGAGAATTATGACAGAGCAGATATTTATGAGAGCCTAAAAGGTACATTTTAAAGAACCTAAATACTCAGGCTGGCCCTCGGTGCATTCTATTGAGTATATTGAGCACATAACAATGTGGGGAGCACATAACAATCTCTTTAAAAGAAAGGCATGCAATACATAAAAACTGCTTTATCTCTTAATAGACTCAATCCCTCCACTCATTTATATTGACCACAAATTTCATACTAATGATATTCCACACTGAAAAAAAGTAAAACCAGAAATGCCAGGGATGTAATTTTCCTAGTGACTGTTAAAAATGTATTAATGTAAGTCATTGCACATAAATGATTAATGATTCCCTGAAAATAAATGCAACATGGACTAGTATTAGACAAGCTTGAATGGTTTTTCAATAAAACTCTTTGGTTGTTTAATATCTATAGAAATGAGCTGTAAGAGCTCCCCTGGCTCATGTGTGCCACAGCCTGGTGGCAGTGCAGAGCCAGGCTGGGTGCACTCCTGTGCTCAGGACACAAATGACAGCTATCCCTGGCCAGTGCAGGTCCCCTCTGCTTAGAGGGCTCAGCTGCACATTTCACCAGCCTCTTGAGCCTTATTTTCTTACACTGAACCTGAACACAAAGAAAACAGGCAGAATGCAACCAATGTGACTCCGCTCACAACTTAACTGTAGCTTGATTCTGCATTTATAAGAAATCTGGAAACTAAGGCTCATCATCTCCTCTTGCTGGGAATTAGCAGGTCTGCACAGAACTCAGAATTATGCTGCATTTATAAGCAGTATTTAATAAGGCTCTGTGTTAGCCATGATGCTGCTAAAAAGACAATGAGAAAGGAAAACCAGAATCATCAAGTAAAGAAACAATAGTGTCTGTAAAATAATGAATGAGTCCAAGCACACCTTCCCCACTTCCAGAGCACAAGGCTGGCTCATCTCCCACGAGGGCAGAGCTGCCATCCCATAGAGGGCCTGTTGTTACAGATGCTCTTCTCTCATCAGCACCAAGAGTGGCTGGAGGCAAGCCAAGGTTAAAAGGAGACCAACAGAAATAAAACAGCAGCAGCAGAGCTGAGAGAAGATTGGCACATTTTAAAGCAAGCAGGCTGATTATGCAGGAAACCACAGAGCCTCAGCTCAGCCCTGGCAATAGCTAAAGGTCACCCTGCTGCACGGATGTGCCCCAGGGGACCTGCAGCTCTGGAGAGAAGGAACACATCAGTGCCTTCAGGTGGAAGAAAGCAGGATGTTCAGCCAGGAAAACTGTGCTAAAAATACACTTTCTGAAGGCAGGTGAGGAAGAAATAGAGAGAAGTGGACAAAAGGGAAATAACAGGTCACTAAGCATTCATATCAAAAACACCACAGCTACAGGCCTTCAATGCTCCTCATTAAGCCACCAAAAGGGTGAAGAAGGGAGTGTTTGCCTTCAGCATTTTAGCTGGCATGTGATTTACCCTACAGGAAAATCCTTTGAAGATATCCAGGAGGCCTTTTTTTTTTTTTTGAAAATCAGAATTTGACACTGACATTAGTGCCAGTGGCAGCACAGCCCTCTTGGGGCTATGCAAGTCAAATGCATCCTAGAATGTCATTAATTTGAATTAACTATCAGCTTCAATACAGCTGTTAAACTCTGCACATGAGCCCTTCTGTGGATGTGAAGTTCAAGCCAGGGTTAAGGGTGAATTTGCAATGTAAAATGTGACTATACTGATAATGATTTTTTAGCACAGAGCTATAAATTTGAAAACAAACCCCTGAGTGATAATGGAAAATACTGAGTATTTGAACCATGCCTTGATTCCAGTGGCAGAGAAAGATTCAGTTCACAGGGACTCAAGAACAACAGCCAGAAACATGAGAGACAATAACTGAGATGTGGCTTTCACAAAAAGATGTTTTTGTTGATGAAAAAAGGGGTCCTTTAACTACACACAATTATTTCTCCTATATTTCGATGTAAAAATCATCTTGACTTCTTTACTGAGCTATTTCTCACTAAAATCCTCATTAAAAGGAGAGTCCCAGAGATTTCATGTTACTCCAGCTAACAATACCATGCTCAGCTCCAGTGGAGACTCTGCTATTGAATTACCCTTCACCATTCAGCCTCTTAATTGAAATCTGTTATTCTAACAACCCCAGTCACATTCAGCAGTATCACTATCATCTACTGTAATTCTGAGGCTGACACAAGAAACATGGCATAGAAACACAAGGGCTCAATTTTAAATTGGCTAAAATAAAGTTTATTTTACTGTTACAATATATAATCTTTTATTAACACAACTCACGAGGTGTTTACAAAATAATCTCATTTTCTGCTGCATTTTAAACACTACTTTTATACAAACTTTAAAGGTAAAATAGGAGTTTGTAGCTAAAAAGGCTTTTTGTCACATATTTAGAAGCATCATGAAAGTTACTTCAAACAAAACTTTTTTCTTACGGTGTCACCTTCACAGACAAAACAATGTTTATTGTAAAGACCTGAGGGAGGATTCATGGAAGCTTTCTTAAGACAAAGGAAGCCAGTCCTCTTTGGCTGCCAGTGAACAAATGCATCTGAGCCCTTGCAGCCAGGAGGGCCCATGGCATCTGGGGGTGCAGTGGGAGGAGTGTGGGCAGCAGGTCAAGGGAAGTGATCCTACCCCTCTACCCAGCCACACCGGGAGTGCTGTGCCCAGTTCTGGGATCCTCAGTACAAGAAGGACAAGGAGCTCCTGGACAGGGTCCAGCAGAGGCCACAAGGGATTGCTCTGCTCCTTAGGGACACTTCAATGTCCCTCATGCTCCTGGCAATGTCCCCTCCATGCCTGACTGGCTGCCAAGGGTTTCCAGGTCTGGATGGAGCTTGGGGTGCTGCTCAGGTGTCCCCAAGCTCCAGAACCCCTGCACAGCTCCATCAAACCCTCACCCCTGGATTTAGCCCAGCTGCTGCTGCTGCCTCACCAGCTGACTGAAAGAAGGAAGAAATTCTTTACATTGAGGGTGGCAGAGTACTGAACAGGCTGCCCAAGGAGGGTGTGGAGTCTCCCTCTCTGGAGACATTCCAAACCCCCCTGGACACGTTCCTGTGTCTCCTGCTCTGGGTGGCCCTGATTTGGCAGGGAGGTTGGACTGGACAATCTCCAGAGGCCTGTCCAACCCTAGCAATTCCATGGTTCTGTAACTTAGGTGCTCTGAAATGCCTTCCAAAGGAATTTCTTCCCTTTCCCTGCACTGACTGTAGGGAAGGGAAGGAGCCTGGTGCCCAGTGGAAGCTTTCATGAATCCCCACATTGATGACCCAGTATGCAGCAAGACCATAACACACAGAGCCCTCTGGTCCTTAATGCTGCTCAAGACAACATGGAAATCTCAAACAAAAGAAAAACTGAAGTGTTACAGTTGTCACCAAACCTAGTATTTCAACATGTTAAAATTAAAGTCACCTAATGTCCTCTGTGAATCTGGTAGTAACAGGCAGGTATTACATCACTTAACCCTGGTCTCCACTACAATGCACTAAAACACCTTGGAAAGAGTGGGAAAAGTGACCATTTTCATAGCTGCTGGAGAGGTATGTGCTAAAGTGAATGGATTTATGCTTCTGACAGTCAAGTCATGACATGATAGCAGATTGACAGTGATTACTTTATACACGGCAAGCAGGTAGAAAGAGGTGCTACTTTTATTTTTTTTTCATGCATAGTTTAACCAGCTTACAGCCAGCTCATCTCCATTCAGACTAGAGATGCATGATCCACCATTTGGTATAAGCCAAACTACCAGCAAATATATTTCCAGTGCAAACAAAATTGTCTTTCTTCAAGAAAGACAACAAATTTAATGCTACTTCTCAAAAAACAATGCTTATGCTGCATTATTTTCTACCTATTTTGGTCTGCATTTCTGAAGTTTCCTTCCTCTTCCCCATATCACATCCAAAGACAGATGATCACAGTATTTTTTTTTAGGCAAATGACTGTCTCTTCCCCAAAACAAATTATTCTGTTCACTGAAGATCATCCCTGAGAGCACTGTTCTAGCTAGACAGACAGCCAGAGAAATCTCAGAGCCTAGAGGAAAAAAAGGCTGTTCACCCTGTGAAATCTTGTGGTTTTAGAAAGTAAAAAAAAATTAGCTACTTGGAGCGTTTAATTTCCCTGAGCTGAGTGAAATTTGAAGACAGTAATTAGTAACATGAAGCATAGCAACACCTACAGCTGTACTTACAGAAGCTGCAATTTTTTACAGTGGTGAAGTCAGACGTTACATTACAAGCACACAGCAGTTAGTGGTGGTTCCTTTCACTTGCTTCCTGCCACAGGAAATGCAATGGCTTCTTTGGTGAGAAACAGCACTGAAGAAGCTCCATGACTTCAGATTCTTTTGCCTTCTGATATTCCAGACACCTTTAAGTTAGTGGAGACACCACCAGGCCATAGTGCAGTACAAGTAGACCATCCTAGAGAGAAGAGAAAGAAACAGTCTCAGAATAGCACTTTCCCTTCTCCACAAGGAATTTCTGTCACCATCTGGTACAAATGCTGCATGGCAGGACCCCAGGTACAATCTCACCAATTTACACCGTGTCCCTTCCATATGGAGAATGCAAGTTTTGAAGTATCAAGACAAATAACTGTATTCCCCTCTCCTCTTTGAGATGGAAAAGTGTGTTTAAAAAAAGTAAAATCTGGTACTGCTTTTAAAATAAAGTTATAATGGCATTATGATCATATAATAGGCTCTTGTTTACAAGTTGTGCTGATTTCCACATGGTATTGTGGAGCAGAAAAAAATGTAATTTATTAAGTAGTTCTAAAAAGTGCTGCCAAAAGTTGTAACACAAGAGTCCAGACTACTACTATATACGTTTATAAAGTAATAAATGCATTGGATTAAAAAAACCTCAAATGACAAACTATTAGTTTGTTAGCTCATGTTTCTCCTCTTCAAAGACGGCTTGACATAACAAAAAATCCCTTTCACCTGTGAAACAGGACACTTCTGTTAGTCTTACTTATGTCACTGAATTCACAGGCAGCTGCTGAAAGGCCCAGCACTCTGCTCCCACCACAGACCCACTGGGAACCTGACATTGCATTACACCTACTTATATGGACAGACTTTAAAAAAAGTTATTTTTTGAAGAGAGAACTATATGAGTACCAATGGACATGTCAGATTTTTTACTATATTTTGCTTCAGATGTTTTTATGTGTTAAGGCACAGGCTATAAGATAATGTATTAGTACCAACTCACTAACTTCTCTTCACCTTCTTACCCTATTAATAACCAGGAGCCCATTGCCAACTCCTGAAAGGATACAGGAGCTTTAACTCACTAGGTGATTAGCATAAATTGGGATGGCAGCATTGCAAGCCAGAACAGGTTCTAAGAGGTTACTCAGGAACCTCTTGGCACATAAAAACGTTTTTGTATCTTCCCAAAGGTACTTAGTCTTTGTGCCCACTAGTTCCTTCAAAAGAGAAAATAAGACACATTCAAAACTTTATTTTTGGAGAAAAATTGTGGTCAAAACCAGTTTTTCCTCTGGTCAAAACCAGTTTTTCCTACTTTCCAGTTTCTTAAAGGAAATAAATATTTATACAAGAAAAAAATGCTACAATGTATTCTTTGATGAATAATTTTGAAACGGTACATTTGGCAGTAGGATATTTAAAGGAAATAGCCCTGTTAAACCCAAGGCCAAACCCACTGCAATTCCTTTTCTACAAAGAGAAGCTGGGAGTTACCCCAGTACTGGCACTTCTTCCTCTGTAATTATTCACTTGTAAAGTATTACACATTTCTATCTATGTTGGGCCGCTTTCTCCAGGTACTGTTATTAAAAGGAAGTGCAAACAGAGAATGAGCTCTCACTGCCCATTACAAATCTCAAGGCTAACACAGGCACAAAAGAGAAGCAAAGCTCTCCAGTGTCCTTTGACACACATTTGTGACCCTGACCTAAAAAAATGCAAAGGATCCCAACTGTTACACCCAACTATAAATTTCAGAGTGGAACTGACAGCCCAAAACATCAGAGCATACACCCCTTATGATGTTCTAAGAGCAGCAACAACAGAAAGTGCCCCACTTTCCCAATTCAATAATCCCATAGCAAAGAGTAGAACACTTCCATAGGAAATGTGTGCTAGAAGGTCACAGTAATTAAATTAGAGCACAGTTCTTCCTGCCTAGCTCAGGAGACCAAAAAACCAGCACAGTAGCATTGGGTTACAAAAAGGTGAGAGCTACAAAGAGACCATTTTAATCTGCCCAGTCTCTGTGCCAAGGGCCAAGGACATCAAGGAAGCTACTCCTTTTAGCTTTTCCCATGTGTGAGCTCATTATACCCATCAGTGATGCAGAACTCTGAGAGGACCCAGCTTCAGACAAGTGAAAATAACCAGCAGCTTGGATCAGGTTGCATTTGTGCAGCAGAGGGGAGGAAGGTAACACTGGGAAGAAGGAATATTCCTATTTAGTTAATAATCAGCTTCCTTTCTCAGCTACTTGATCAAACTCATAATTCCAGGCAGAGCTCAATGTCTGGTAACAAAATTGAGCCTTTAAAAGTCTCTGTAAGTGTCTTTGATCACTCCTTGCAGTAAAGTCCACAAGTTTTACACTGCTTAAAAAACTGAAAAAGCAAAGTTATTTCTTATTACATAAATTCTGTCAGTGATTCTTTCATGTTTTTGCCCTAAACAGAGCTCAAAATCCTACTTTCAGCTAATTAGGAAGATTTAACCAACCACCCAATTTCAGAAATGTCAAAATATCTTGACATTTACAAGATTAAACAAGATTTATTCCTGATTCTTTTTTAGCCTTCTATCAACTATCAGAAATGAACATGTTATTTGATTACATACAACCATTACAATTAGTTGCCTATTTACTTCAATTAAAACAACCCAAATAGGTTACTATGGGATCAGTGTCAGGAATATTTATTTTATCATCAGATCACACTTGGTCTTCCCACACATGTTGGAAAGGCAGAAATGGATCCAGAAGAGCTAAAATCCTGCTAGCTTACACCTACTCAGGCTCTAAGGCATCATTACACAGTGCCAGTCAGTAGTAAAAAAATACAACATCCAAAATCTTCACAAACAAATCTTAAGAACCATTCAACGTAAGTCAAAGCCACTAAGAGCACCACAGTGATTATAGTTCAGAACAATAAATCACACACAACATATGTGATGCTGCAAATGCTACCAAAGAATGCACGTTAAAATTAATATATTTGCCAAAGAGAAACTTATCTGCATTTTTATAATCACTTTTCCCAGCAAAAGGAGTAACTGCTGACACGAATGAACTTGCAAGTGAAAAATGTGACTCAGAATAGCAGCTATTTTTCTCCTCTAACAGTGGTCGTACTCATCTAAATAAAAGAGCCCAATGTTTATTCCTTCAAATGACTTTCTGTTGCAAAGTAGTTACTGAAGCATTTTTCTTTGCATGAAGCATCTACAATGAACCTCAGAAACCTGTAAATTACAACAGCAGTATTGAAGAGTGTCTCAGCATTCTGCTGAGAGCTGTTAGGGACATTCCAAGCTCCAACACTGATTTGGAAAGGCTGGAAAGTTACAAAGGCACAAGATGCCCTTGGAGTTTAATGTAAAATTCATCAAATGTTCCTCTGTACTTGTAGTTTCACTGGCCAGGACAACTGTGCCCCTTACTGAATTTCAGATCCTGGTGAGAAACAAATAACCCTCACCCTTTTAGACTTGACCCATTCATTAGGATTTTTTTTCATGGCTAATTATCTAAAAATATTTTCCAAGGTTAATTGTAGAAATGCACCCTCTTTATTTCTAAAGAAATATTATAATGTTAGACTAAAGAACATGAAAATGTCACAATTATTTCAATATCAAAAAAGAAGCAACATTACTACTGTAACTATTTGCATAGTTAGAGATCTTTTAACAATATGAAGAGAAATTAAAGATGAACTTGGCCTTTCAAATTTCCCGTTGAAAGTGACAATGAAAAAACAAGACTTTGCAATAAGCCAGGATATTTCTTTTCTATTTATTTGTCCAATAGAGAAGCCTTGAGAGAATTAACTGCTAGCATACTGATTTGGTAATAAATGAGATTTGAAACATCAGTGGAGAATGCCTCCCAAGGCAACTGCTCTCTTCATGGAGCTGCTGACTGGTACTTTATCACCAAACATCAATCAGGCAGACCCAGCTCTGACAAGAAATGAAACTGCTGCAGTATTCCTTGAAGTGCTCCCCCAAGAGCATTTCTCATACATGAAAAGCCTTTGTGCTAAGCTCAAGTCTAAAACCATATGACCATACCTCTGGACTGAGAAATATACTGCCATTTACTGAAGCTGTTAGTAGAGAGCACTTCCATCACTTTGTGCTGATTGCTGAATTTACTTACAATGACTCAGTGTCAGAAACAAGCTGGTTACCAGTACCCACTTCCCCCCAGTTTCTATCCCCTGCTCCCCAAACTGGATTAGGTTATGTTTTAATTTCTTCTTCATGCTATTACAAACCAGCTAAGACATCAGGTGTGGCATTTATTCTCTTCAACTGCAGAAACGGCACAAGCCTCAGATTTTACTGTTTGCCAATATTAACATGAGCCAAACACCTTTGTCCTGACTCTGGGACCTCCTAGTGATTCAAATCAGGTACAAGTGATGCAAAATCCAAGAGATCTCAAATTCAGCTTTTTACTTCCTGCCCCCAACGCAGAGGCCTTCCTGTAGCATAAGAGAGCTCAGCAGGAATTTTAAATGTCAATGTTTGTGCATATGTGTGTGCACAAACAAGTGAGGAGAGCTGATTTTGCTCCTATTTAGCCCTTCTGTTATCTGCTAAGATTGCTTTCCAAATAAAATACCAAATTAATCCTATTTCTTCCTACTGTATTAAATATTAACTTTTCAGACTCCCAAGTTCAGATTAAGATACAATTTACCATATATCACAAGTTTACATCTCTATTTAATGATGCACTTGGCAGAGTACTTCGCTGTTTCTGCAGTACTTCTAAAATGGTGTGGTCCTTTAATGATGCTTTGAAAAGATTCACAAAGAATTTTTAAAAAATGCATTCTTATTTGCAAAGCCAGCAACACTAAAGACAGCAAGTTATCAACAAGAAATAGCTGGCCATACACTCATGCTGTGACCAGAGACAATATAATATGCATCAAGCAAATTTACTGCATTCATTACCCTCTATCTGTGGTTTGTGTTTTTATAAGCAATTTTATTCTCCTGACCCAGTCACAAGGATAGTCTTATTTGGGATTTGTCCTCTGACTTCCCACAGAGGTGCAATTGCCGAAGAGGAAAAACAAGGAATCTTAATTGAAAGAATGGCTGGTACATATTATCATTGGTAAGACAGCAACTTGTTTTGGGAGGGAAAAGCCCCAAAACAAAACCCAACACAAACCCCTCATATCCAGAACATCACGAGACCAAGAAGAACATGGTACACTTTGTCAACTCTACTTACAAGATAAAAATGATTTTGCATAAACTGGAGAGATTTTTCTTAGTTACCTCTTCAGACAAGCTGGTGCTACCTGAGGGCTTAAGAAAGGTCTTCTGTTTTGAAAGAAAACCTGGAATAAAGTCCCAGCTGCCACGTACCTGTACTGCACTCTCTCCTATGACCTGACGGATCTCCCTCAGTGTCTGGTAGTGCTCCAGCAGGTGATCACCACAGATTATATCCACCTGTGAACAAACACAAGCATAGTTAAGGCCAACTTGCCTTTGGAGTAGCAAAACCGTATCCAAGCCCTTTCAATTTTATTAGCAGAGCTCAATGCTAGCATGTTAGACACTAAAGTCATCTTTACTTCTGTCATCCAAATGTATTTAGCATTCACAGCACTACTGCACTGCCCTAAAGCCTTTCATGGCCCTGACCTGGGCTCACTGCTGAACAGAGAGGACAGATTTATTATTGTTTCACTCAGTTTGGTGTGTCCACCGAAACAAGCTCTTTAGTAATAGCTGTGATGAATTTAATGGGAATTCAGATCATGTATTAAAAAGATCACACAAACATCTGCCATCATTCATCAGTTGCAAAAGAGGGAAACTTGTTTGTGCCACCAAAAAAAAAAGCGCCATTGCCACCCCTCTTATCTCGAGGGAGAAAACACCTGACTATTTTCACTTAATACTGTGGAAGAAGTGCCTTAATAGAAAGGAGCATCTTGGTGCATGTCATCGTCAGCAGTTACATGGCAGTCCTCTTTCAGCATGCACTCAGTCAGTACTCCTGGGGTGCAGCTGCAGGGCACTCTCAGCAGTTCCATGCACTGTCCTCCACTGCAGCTGAACTCTGTCAGTGGTGCCTGCAGTTCCACAGGGGGTACTTTCATTTAGTAACTGCCCACAAAAACAATAATTTTGTGGAAAACACAAACCTTAATCAGGTATTTTGAACTCCTTGCCTTGATTATTATGAAATAATAATCTCTATAAAGTTACCATGTATTTACAGTACTTAATGTAAATCCAGTCTCTAATGCTCCAAATGAGAGCAGCTAACACAGCACGGTTTTTCTCTCTCAACTGGAGCTTGCTTACATTTTCCCCATGAGCAATTTCTAGATAAGGAAATGAGAGTGCTCTCATTTGTGAACTGACAAGACCTCAAAATTGAAGGTAAAAGCATTGACAATGAGCAGTCCCACAGCTTTCTGCAAGGGAACTGCCTAAGCTCTGTCCCTGCAGCAGTGGGGGAGCACACTGCAATACCATGACGTATTTTCTTACACAGCCACTTTCCACCACAGGATGAGCTCTGTGCTGCAGCCATTCACTCCCCCAGATTTATCTTCTTCTGCAGGCTGACCCACTACCTCTCTCTTGTTCTTCATGGAAAGATTTAGTAAGATTTGTGCTGGCAGACCACATTGTTCTGAGACTTGGGAATGCAGGAATTCTACCCCTCAGAGGTTCAAAAAAGAACTAATTTACTGCACCACCTGTATTGTATGAGAATGAAGCAGAACACTCTCTTTGTGTTTGATTCTTAATGTGCAGAATATGTAAACTGCTTAGTAGCACTTCTGCTTTTAGCTTCCAGGAAGTAAAAATTTGTGTGGACATAACAGTAAATACTGATTAGCTATTGATGCATATATACTCATATAGTTAACATCAACATTTGATGTATTTAACACAGTACCTGAAAAATGTATTTCTTTTCCTTTTGGAAAACTGTCTGCAGTTCTTTCTGCTATCTCCCATGCATTTTTAACCTCTACAGTTATTCCTGCAGGAAGACAAACATGACTGCTTTGCTTTCCAGATATGAGTTTAATTACTTTTGCTTTTTAAGCTTACTTTTACAATTTTTATAGCATAAGGCACTGAAAACTCAATCTTGCTCCCAATGAAACATACCACATAAATGTTTTATATATTCTACAGAAATAGAAAATCTAATCTGTTTGACCAATGCAGGATGCAAACAGACAGTGGCAGCTGCTGACAATCTCTCAAAACAGAATTGGAATGCTTGTTTGAAAGTACACTGTTGTACCTGCTGCTCCAGTTTCAAACAGCAGTCATTAAAGAGCCAGTGTCTAATAATAAATTGAGAAGAATTTCTCACATTTACTGTATTAGTTCTCCAAATACCTAATGCTTAATCTCCTAATTCCAGCCCCAAAACCTGAAATTCTGCCTGCTAATTGTTATGCTAGCACTCATTCTATAAAGACAAGAGAATAAAACATACAATGAAAAAAAAAATCTCAGGTCAGTGCAAAAATAAGTTGTGAAATTCCTCTGTGTCTCAGAGGAACCCTTGTATCACAGAGGAATTAATATGTTCCATTA
This sequence comes from Passer montanus, assembly GCF_014805655.1. Taxonomy (NCBI): domain Eukaryota; kingdom Metazoa; phylum Chordata; class Aves; order Passeriformes; family Passeridae; genus Passer; species Passer montanus. Next base: position 7,353,078 of record NW_024366703.1, read on the forward strand.
TAAAAGCGGCACCAGCACCACCAGTTCTATGAATTTACTAGAATTTCAAATGACTGGTAAAATTGAAGCCAACTAGTACTGATTGCCTGAGACAGCAGTAACTGCAGCTTGACATTTTGTTGAAAGGAAGCATTAAGGTGCATCTGCTGAATACTCAATCACTTCTGTTAAAATTCTTATTAAAATAAAGTAGGTTTTCCATTATGCCATTTCTTTTCTTTTGGTGACATGTCTGCTATTAGAGCTATTTCTCTAAAAGCCACCATAACAGACAATTATAAATTCATGCTCACTAAGTAAGACAGATATAAAAATAGAAGTTCATACAAGGGACACCTCACATATGACTCATCCTAAGGGAGAATCTGGCCCAGAAAGCAGTAGACTTCCATCAGTATTTTCTATACCAACTCATACTACCCAGGGAAGGACAAGGAAAACACAAAGTTTTAGAAACTGGTGTAAGTATTAGAGCTAGTTATTTAAAAAGCAGTCAGAATTTCCCATTTCCTCCAGCTGCTGTTTACTTTCCAGAAGCCCTGGATGCCTTTATTCCAGGGTCCAAGACTGGCATAAAGAAATTGCATCAACAACTACACTGTGTATGAGCACAGAGTCCTTTCTCCCAGACTCCCCCCAGACTGCAGTTTAAACACTTTTAGGAATGCACATCTGGTAACAGAACCTTTCTGTTCCATCAGCCACATTAATGAATTCCAAGCAGCTGAGCTGCAAGTCCTTCAGCAGTTTCTCTCATCCTGACAGAAGAAATAGCAGGAAGGAATACTGCTGTTGCAGGAGGAGCTCAAAGGAAATCACACTCTAAAGGAAACTTCTGATGCCAAAGACAAGAATCTACTGGGTTCCAAACACCACAACCTGTATTTAGCTCCTATAAGGTGTTACCTACTTAGCTATTACTGGTAATTTCAGTGTCTAAAAAAAATACTTTCACCCTCTCCCAACAAATTCCAGCAAGAATATTCAAGAGAGACCCTGCACTTAGACGTACACATAAACACATACAGAAAATTAGTTGCTGCCCAAAGCACAGAGTTCAAAAAGCATCAGAAAGAGGAAATGACAGTCTGCCAGCTCAAATGGTAGATGAAAATAAATGAAGCCTTAAACTTCAGATAAACTAGGGAATTTAAATCATAATCCATTTGCAAACACAATTACAGAAGTCTGAATACTCATTACTGAGGCACACAGTCATGCAGTATTGTCCCGCAGTTACTGCTGTACGAAAACAGCCCTAACTCCAAACCCAGCACTAAACTGCTACCATTTGCCTATTCACATCAGCTTCATCTTCCAGGAATTGCCAGCTTTAAGAATTATTTACACATTACAGAACTCTTGCACTTTCCCAACTGAATGGCTGCTGAAATACACTGAAGAATTGGAAATCGGTTCTGACATGCAGTTCCTCTCAAAATGGTTGAGAAATATGAAGCTAAATTCTTTTGTACCATATTCTGCTCCTCTGAATTCTTATTTGGAGGAAAGTGTCTGTATTTGCATTCATACACATTTCAACACATCCATCCATAGTATAATTCTTTCTTAGCCCTTGTTTGCCTTCAGTTAAATTTTATTATTATTCACCTTGCAGCAGCTTGCATCATGCCATTGCACGTTCCCACATTCCCACTTTCCTGTCCAGTTTTACCTTTGAAACAGCAGAATCTCTTGGCTTTGAATTTCTTTGGCTGAAATTTTACAAGGCACTTTAGAAATTCTGTCCAGTTAGTACAGTACTGTGAAAATCTGAATAGATTGCAAAGGAGTTAGAAGAGTTGTTCCTTGCAGATCACAAAATTGCACACAATTAATTTTTTAATCCTTACTGTATAAAAAATTCTAACATTACTTCTAAAATCTAATGAACAATGGAAATGTCTGTCCAAAGCACAGACAACTTGTGACTGCTACAGCAAGGATGTACCTGACAAGCAGGGTCTAGATCCATTTTTCTTCTGAGGAATTTCTCCACATGTCCAATTGTTGCCTCCCCGGAAACACGCACAAATTTCTTTTCCAAAGGCTGCACAGAATAAATAAAGATTTTAAGTTAAAGTTAAGTAAAAAGTCAAAGGTTTTGGCACTAATCCCTCATAAACTCCAAACTCAAGCAGCAGCCCAGTAACAGGCAAACAGCTTATATTTTTGAACCCTTCTCTGATCTACCTGCAGATTACCTCATAGGGAATGGACTAAATATGTATTAAGACTCCAGATGCTGTTTAAACATGTAAAAAATAATAAGCAACTGGCTAATTTTTAAACGTTTTAAACAGGCCCATGTTCTGTGCGGCCCAAAAACCCCAGGAAAAACATGGCAGAAAGAAGGGCAAATATGAGACAGAAAGGGTAGGAGGTGATACTGAAGATGAAAAAAGATAATGAAAAAAATACTGTGAAATACGAAGATAAAAAGAATAAAAAAATGCTGGGTAGGTGTGATGTTATACAACAATAGGTTTGAAATACACTGTAATACAAGATTGGTTATTATTATTCTGATAAAAGCTCCAGCTGCATTCAGTATAAGAAAACCAAACAAAATATACTCAGGTTATAATTATTCCTGAAGTAAACTGTAAGACAAAAATTTAATCATATTTGTACCTTAAAATTCCCTGTGCCTTCATTAGCTCTGAAAAAACAAAAGAGTAAATAGTCAACATTGCTAAGATTGTAAGTTATTAATATCCTCAAGCTCTTTATTATAACAGTGACTTATTGATTTATGAGTCTTGCATATCCAAGTTATTTTCCCAACTCAGGCTCCTCCTTTCATTAAATTGCTATACATAAAATAACTTTGGATTGAATTTATATACATTTTCTCCTACCCTTTGTATTTCTGCTCCATTTTTCTTGTTAATTCAGCTATTTCGGATGTTAAGGTTTCTCTACATAAAATGTGAATAAAACCCAATGCAGTCTAAAGCCATTTTTAAATACAACACAACACTAATTTTCATAGGACTAGGTTGTAATATTGATGCTGCTTAAACATCCATACTTCATGATCCTTGATATTTGGAACCTTAACAGACAGTACCTAAGAAGTGACTGACAGAACACACCTAACCACCTCAGGGGTTCCCAGGGCAAGATGTTGGCCTTCCAGACTGTTCACGTGACAGTATTAATGCTAATGCCATCCAGGAACTCAGGAAAGCAGCATGTGATTCTCTGGAATGTGAAATACACACAAAGGTGGCAAATAACCACATCTCCAGCTGGCTTCAGCCAAGTTCACTGATTTGCACAGCCTGAGCATGTGATCTACCACTGATCACCTATCTCTTTCTTGTAGTGCAATGTGCAAACTGCTCAATTAATTAAGGCCAATACACAATAGTTCATTATTTTTGCATTGCATTAGCAAGTATGTACATATGAGGAAACACTGCAGTATTTTCATTGCACTGAAGAGGGCAAAAAAAAATCAAACATTGCTATAAATCAGCTGACCATTTGTTATAGCAAGCAAATACAACACTTGGGCAGGCCACACATTAATGTGGCACTTCAAGTTACTATGATTGAGTATCTCCACCTCTAAATATGTACCAGGTATCAGACAAAGCTAAGTAAATCTGTCATGAACTAAGAAAAAACATAAAAAAAGCTTTTCCACTACAGCTGTCATTTTCTTTGGTACAGTTCCACAGCCACTGGTGACCACATTATAATCCATAGAAACACAACACAGACAGTGAGACTTTCAAGGTAACAGTTTCTTTTGGCTGGTCCAATCTATTCCAAGTTTTCTTTCTCCAAAATGCTTTATTAATCTCTCATTGCCAAGATAATATATTTGATTTTGACCATATAAATTTATCAAAGGTTAAAAACGTCACTAAAATGAAATACAAAGTAGATGGTGTTAAGCCATCATCTTTTTTTGTTAGAAACAGTCTGTGCTTCCCTCCATATAAATAAAAAAAACCAAAACCTACAGTGGACAGTTCCACATGGTATAGATGATATTTGCAGAGTATTACCTGCTTTGCTGCCAATGCTGGACATTTAAAATAAAACTACCAAAAAACTAAATATGACAGACAGATTCAAAAGTCATCTTGTTTCTCAGGCAGATACAAGTTTACTAGGTTTGAGGTCTAAACTGACTTCTGCAAGCCAGGCATGAAGAAAACGAAAGCTGAAATTAAGGCAGGTACACGGATTCACCATGTTAAAAGGTTTCTATTATTTGAAAGCCACTGAATCCTCCCTGTGAGCACATCCAGCATTAACGGTGCTGCCACCTACAGGGATCAGGGACTGGAACAGGGATTTCTCTGCTCAGTTTACTGAGACTGCACGACTTGCTAAAAATAAAACACATCTATATTTTAAAACTATACTTCCTAGGAAGCTACATATTAAACATATAATTATCTGCATCATCTACCTGTGCATAGCTAGCTGTCACTATTGCACTGTAAGTTAAAACTGGCTCCCCACTACTACTTGAGATGGAAAAAATGCACATTTAATGGAAATCAAGAGCCAGTTAATGGTTCACCACATGCTAGCAGCACCCTCATGTGAGTCAGCAGCTCTTACATTTGCCCACAACTCACCCGATAAACTCCAGAAGTATGGAAATGTCAAGTTCTGGTGGGATCCGGAACACTGAGCCCAGAACTTTTCGGGGTCTTCCTCTGCTCGGTGGAACTGGCTGTGGGACAGCTAAAATATTCAAGCAGCCAAAATGCAAAGACAACTTGAAATAAAAGCAGCATAAGATACTAACATGCACTGAGCAAAACAGGATAGCTCACCAGGTAAAAAAGCCTATTATTCCAATTAATCCTCTTTTTTTATTACTAAATCAGCACTTCCTACATTCTATGCTGAGTATCTGAATCAGAATTTTAATAGCTTTCAGCACAGCACTCTCCAAAGAGCTTTGTTTGATAGGAAGACGTAAAATAATTAGAATAATCCCCCACTGTTTAGCAGACTTTGAAGCTCTCTTTTTACTCCTTTGTAATGTCTATTACTTATTAATAGCCAGAAAATAATATTAATGCATATTTTATATATATTTCCTGGTTGTAAGCAAAATATGCTGTTTAAAATAATTCAGCCATGATCAGGGTTTAAGTGCTGCCAATTCATCTATTTTTGTAATCTGAGATCTGTGACAAGTTAAAATTTCCAGATAACTAAGAATCCCATATTTCCAGTAGTACTTCTATCTTCAGTTGTGAACTAATATTTTAAAGAAAGCCCTTAAGAAAAAATTATATGGTAAGTATTTTCTTAATAGTGTTTCTTAAAGTGATTACAGCTCACCTGGTTTGGGCACTTCTAATCCTCTTTCTTTATAGAAGTCATGCATTTGTTTTTTCTCTCCTGAAAAAAATTGCAGAATACAGACAGAAATGGTTCAGATGCTGAGAATATCTATTCTCATTGACCAATTTTCAATGGTTAGAACAGCAAAAACTTTCCAAGTTTCTACAGACCTTCATCATCACCAGTATTTCATGAGGCTGAGATGCTTAAGAAACCAAACTAAAATTTTACTAGTAAAAACTAGGAAAAAATCAAAGAAACTGGCCATAAATAATACTGAAATAGCTGCAAGAACTGGTATCCTTCTGGCTGTCATGCCTCGTGACATGACATGGTATTTTATAACCTGTTCACATAGAGCACAGTTCTTTTTATACTAATTTGTACATATACATATATTTTTATATATACATATATTTTTTACATATATGCTCATGGCATACAAAGCAATGCCATCTATTGACCACACATATCCACTGGATTGCATATTTCACTCCGCCCATCCAGGGGGACTCTGCAGGATCACTGGCTCCCAAAGCCAAAGATAAATGAGATGAGACAGTAAACACATCTAAAATCAGACAAGTAAATATGGCAATGAAGAAAAGACAAAAGCATTTGGGAGAATTGGACTTGGTATTTTTTTTTCTATTGAGCTAGGTGAACTTTTTACACAAAATGTATGATATGATATAGTTCTACTCAAGTAAGAGGAACAACTGTGAAATATTATCTGCATGTCTATCTGGATACAGTGACAGCTGTGTTTCATAACATGAAGTACACATCACTATCACAATAGCATTTAGCAGCCAGAAAGATGCCAGTTGTCACAGTTAATTCATTACAACTTATAACCAAACATCACAAAACTATTTTGAAGAGTTCAGAGTAGAAACAAGGCTTTGAATTACTGAGTTTTCTGTTCTTTTCAATCTTTACATAGTAATGTAACAGAGAAAGGGACTTACTTTCCTCCAGGTTGACAACTAATTTATAGACTATATCTTGCAGTTGTCGGTCCAGTCTATGAAATCAGAAACAAATAAAAAAGAGTCTTTGGTGCAAGAAAAAATGGTTTCAGTAAACTGTAACAACAATGTCAAATATAACATGAAATGGGATGTACATGGAGTGACAGTACCACCCTTCATGAACAGCTCAAGAAACTAAAACTCACTTTTTTGAGTTAATAGATATACCATGCCTAAAAGTCTTAACCTTAAAAGGAAATCAAACCAAATGGTTAAGTGTTTGTATCACCTGTAACACTGAGCAAATGCATAAAAATACTAGGGCAGGGGCAACAAACCCTAGAAATGGATACAAACTAGATGAAACAATAAAGAGAGGGGTTTTTTTTTATCTTATTAATTGTGGTGAAACTCATAGTAGTAAAGAACACAATGTGCTTCTTGTAACCATTCCTTTGTTTAAAAAAAGGAAGCACTACAAGTCTGTAGAACAAAACATTTAAAAGCAAGTAGTAAATCTATAAAATGGGACAAATTTATTACCTGATATTATAGAGGGGCTGTGTCTGATGTACAACAATATTGCACTTTGGACATCTGTTGCTATAGTAGAAGTGTCTCACGATGCAGCTTTTGCAAACTGTAAAGAAAAGAAACCCCACAGGAGTCACACGTCCATCACACAGTGCCATCTGTTCAGGCAGAAGGGGTCAATACACCCAGACTTGCCATACAAAATTTGTCAGAGACAAAATGAAGTCACTGAACACTCCTAATCCAATGGATGCACGGGTGAGAGTTCAATGTGTATGTAGAACATGAGTAGGGATAAGGCAGAATATTGACTGCTGAAAAGCAGCCTACAAACACTTTCAGTAGAAACAAGGTAAGAAATCCTAACTCTGCCATTTTCACTGTATTTTACAAGTCCTTTAAAAACTTGGAAAAAATGCTACTAAGTGGAAATACCTAGAATAATAAATAACCTACTATCAAGTCAGCTCCCCATCTGCCTGAGCAGAGGAAACTTTTCTATAACATTTACCAGGAGAGCTCTAAGACGCCACCACAGCTGCATTTGCAACTCTATGCTGTCCTTACTAACAGCTGTGCCTCTTTGTAAATTGCAAACTGTGCTGAATACTTCGTGCTATAGAACAAACTACTGAGTAGTGCTCTAACAAAGGAGGCAATAAAAAGAGAGAGAAAGAAAGTTTTCCATCTATGCAGTGTGAATGTTTGGGAGATCTAGTAAACCAGGATTCTTGGATTCAGGTATGGACATAGGTGTGGCTGAAAGAGCTTCACAGAAGGTGTTTTTGGAGTTACTTTGGAGAGAAAACAGTTCTTTAGCACTGGGAAAACTGCTGGCACTCGGATCCAGGGGGAAAACTAACAAGACAAACACACTGAAATTAGTTATTTATTACCCACCTATTTCCACTAAGGAGATTATGGACAAACTGTCCCATGGGTGCAGACCACTGTTTCTGTATCTGAACTGGTACTTCCACAGGAGCTTATGGGGTTTTGTGAATTTATAAGCTCACATCAACAACAGCTTAGGAAAATTTGCAGTCCATTAAAAGCAGAGTCACTCAACTTTCTTTTCTCAGTTATACACTCAAATTCCTGGAGCCTACTTAAAAAAATAACTAAGAAAAGGTATGTAGCAGCACTGCTTTTGTCTTGCTTGGGCTTTATCTTTTCCTACATCTTCCTTCTTAATATGGAAAGACGACTTCATGATTAATTGATTTAATAATTTTCTGATGCTTAAAATACCCACAAACGTATCTCGCTTAAAGAACAGAATAAACACAACACACGTTCACTTCAAACAGAGAATTATTTTTCTGAACTCAGAACATTTCAACAGCTGAACTGGTTTGAATTTGCAAAAAAAAACCTTTAAACAGGCAACTGACAGGCACTTACAGGTGTGCAGACATTCTGTAATAGTTGTAGCATCGATGAAGTATCCTTTGCAGATGGAACACAGGATGTAGGGGGTCAGCTCTGCGAGGTTTATCATACGCTGCAAACAAAAATTGGTGAGAGTTTGAATACACAGGCTAAGCCATGAAATTCCCTGACTGCAGCTTCCAAAATACCACAGCCTTAAAACCATGGGGAAAAAATGGGATCAGTATGTTACAGGAATGGGTTTTCCTAACAGACCAGTTACTTATCATATAGAGCTTGTTTTTAAAAGACTTTTACCTAGTCTTCTAAATTGAACTGTTTTACAACAGTTAGGATCAATATGTTACAGGAATAGATTTTCCTAACAGATCAGTTACTTATCATATCCTTATCATATCACTTTTAAAAGACTTTTACCTAGTCTTCTAAACTGAACTTTTTGACAATAGCAATCCTATTTGTTTCTGGAATCTTACCTAAAAACAAAACTTTAAACAATAATTTTGGGAAAAGTTCTTTTGGATCAACTCTTTTAGCAAAATATCACATAGCCAGCAAGCTTGAAGTGGACATGGGTGGCAAAGAACATCATTATTTGAAAATGCTCAGCAATGCTCAGTTGGAGTCCCAAATTAAGATATAGAGAGAGTTTCTATGACAAGAGACAGTCATCTCTTGTTTGTACACACAGTTATGAAATATACAAATACACAAAGAAGCAAAGGCTGAAATTTCACTACTTTGAATTCTGGTCATGAAGAACATTTCCCAGGAACGCACACAAGTAGTTCCACAACAGCTTTCCTCACTGAATAACACAATTTCAAAAAAGAACAAATTTCTTCAATAGCGACGATCTGAGATGTGTCTGAAAGAGGGGACCCATTAGATTCTTAGGTTTCCTCTCGTCTCCAAGCCCGACCAAAGGGCTTTCTTTCCCTCAATGGCACCATTCACCTCGCCCACGTGCCACCGTCTACCACCCTCTCAGCCACGCCGAGAGTTTGCAAGGGCTTCACTTAAATGAGACAGATGAAGTGAACTCGGGTAATAACAAAATATATATTAAAATTAAAAAAAAGTAAGAATAATAAGAAGTCCATTATCACACGCGGGGCAGGCCGGGAGCGGGGCCTGGCGTGCCCCGGGCACCTTCCCAAACCCTTTACCTCCCGGTCGTCGTCCGAGTCCAGCTCCCCATCATCCGTTCCGAACCGAGCCCTGGTGTCGCTCTCCATCTCCTCCTCCTCTTCCTCCACCTCCTCTTCCTCGTCGTCTTCGTCGTCGTCGTCCTCATCGCCGCTGGACTCCGAGCGACCCCGCTCGAACTCGAAGGGGTGGGAGCGCGACCCCGAGCAGCTGGGGGCCCCCTCCATGTCCCGGTCCTCATCGGCCGGGCCCAGGCCCTGGCCCTGGCCCGCTCCATCCCCGCCCGACGGCGCCGGGACCCCGGATCCGGTGTCTCCCTCCATGGTCACGGACCGGGGCTGGCACGGGTCGGTCCGCGGCCCGGGGCGCCTGCGTGGGAACGCCGCGGGGCACGCTGGGAAATGTAGTTCTGCAGAACGCAGGGCTGCGCTGCCGCACGTGCGCTGAGCCACGGCCGGTTTGGGTTTATAACCCCACAGTTTTGTGGTTTTCTTTTTTTTTTTCCCCCCCCCAATTTTTTCCCCCAAGGACTCGCCAATGAACGCTTAATTTTCCCCGAAAAACTCTCAATCACACGATACCAGTTTCATTCAAAATAAGGTTTTAATCCCGTAAGATAATTGAATTGTTTGGGTTGCAAGGGACCTCAGAAATCATCTAGTTCCAACCGCCTGCCATGGGCAGGGACACCTTCCACTGAAACAAATTCCTCAAAGCCGCATCCAACCTGTCCCGAACACTTCCAGCAATGGGGCACCCACAGCTTCTCTGGGCAACCCGTGCCAGTGCCTCACCAATCTCACAGTGAAGAATTTCTTCCTAATATCTAATCGAAACCCGCTTTCTGTCAGTTTAAAGCCATTCTCCCTTGTCCTGTCACTACACGCCCTTGTCCAAAGTGCCTCTCCAGCTCTCTCGTAGCCCTTTAGACACTGGAAGGTGCTGCGGCGTCTGCCTGGACTCTTTTATTCTCCAGGCTGAACACCCCCAGTCCTCTCAGCCTTTCGACAATCACCACCGAATCTCTGTCTAACACGGTTAAAAGAAGCAATATTAGAAATATCCGGACAGCTCAGCGGCCCGGCCGTAATTACATTAACTGGGCACCGAGTCCCGAGGCCATCCTCGGTGCCAGCAGGCAGCCCCGCGGTGCCCACACCGCCCGGTCCCCTCACGCCGCCCCGCGCCGCCACCCTCACCGCGCCCCGCTGCCACAAAGCGCTCCCGCCAGCGTCGCAAAACGAAGCCGCGCGCGCCTGCGGAGGCAGCGGCAGCGCTGCCCTTCCTTTGCCCTCACTGTCGCAAGGGCGGCCGCGCCTGGCGGCGGCCGCGCGCCGCCGGCGAATGGAAGGCGGCGCAAGATGGCGGCGCTGCATGAGGAGCCGGCGGAGGTGGCAGCGGTGCAGCCGGACCCCGAGGCGGGGACGCCGCCG